>NW_026852563.1:0-31071 GCF_026571515.1 Ruditapes philippinarum | reverse complement strand
CTCTACCTCTTGGATTTTTAAAAGAAAATTTTCTTGTTTTACTATATATACATATAAGGAGAATCAATTTGAAAAACTTTTATCAAACTTTAAGGTGATCACCAGAGAAACATTCCTGTGAAGTTTGGATGAAATTGGCTTAGCTGTTCTGAAGAAATGTTGTTTAAAGTTAAGGTATAAGGACAGATGACTGCCGAACGAATTGTGATCACAAAAGCTTACCTTGTCACTTTGTGACAGGTGAGCTAAAAGCTGATAATACAAGGTAGGAAGGAGACACAAAATTATGCGTACAAAAAGACTCTTTTACTGAGTCACTAATTTCATATGGTTTTAACATAGTTCTTCCAAAAATCACATGCTCTGGCATGCCTATTAATATTACAGATACATTTTCACGAGGTTATAAGACCCATAATTAGTGCTAAATTGAATTGACAGGTTACACTTGGGGTCTTTATAAAAATTCTTGACAAACTGTTGGTCACTCAAAAGACTTATTTCTAGGAAAGGGAAAGTAAAACTTTTCTTCTGGGCTAATCATGTTGTATGGTTTACTACCAATTATTGAAATCAATAAAACAAAATTTACAACTCTTGTAAATAAGTGAAACAAAACTAAGAACACTTCTAAATAAACATAAAAAACACAAATGGGAACACAACCAAATAAACAAGAAATTTGACAACACTTGTAAATAAACAAGACACATCTGAGAACTCTAAGTCTTGCAGATCAACTGAGCACAACTGCCAACACTTGTACATAGTGTAAATAATGAAAATGAGAACACAACTGTCAACACATGTAAATAATATAAATGAGAACACAACTGCCAACACTTGTAATAAGTGTAAATTATATAAATGAGAACACAACTGTCAACACTTGTAAATATTATAAATGAGAACACAACTGCCAACACTTGTAAAAAGTGTAAATAATATAAATGAGAACACAACTGCCAACACTTGTAAATAGTGTAAATTATATAAATGAGAACACAACTGCCAACACTTGTAAATAGTGAAAATAATATAAATGAGAACACAACTGCCAACACTTGTAAATAGTGTAAATAATATAAATGAGAACACAACTGTCAACACTTGTAAATAATATAATGAGAACACAACTGTCAACACTTGTAAATAGTGTAAATAATATAAATGAGAACACAACTGTCAACACTTGTAAATAGTGTAAATAATATAAATGAGAACACAACTGCCAACACTTGTAAATAGTGTAAATAATATAATGAGAACACAACTGCCAACACTTGTAAATAGTGTAAATAATATAAATGAGAACACAACTGTCAACACTTGTAAATAATATAAATGAGAACACAACTGCCAACACTTGTAAATAGTGTAAATAATATAAATGAGAACACAACTGTCAACACTTGTAAATAGTGTAAATAATATAATGAGAACACAACTGCCAACACTTGTAAATAGTGTAAATAATATAAATGAGAACACAACTGCAAACACTTGCAAATTATACAAATGAGAACACAACTGCCAACACTTGTAAATAGTGAAAATAATATAACTGAGAACACAACTGCCAACACTTCTAAATGGTGTAAATTATATAAATGAGAACACAACTGTCAACACATGTAAATAATATCAATGAGAACACAACAGCTAACACTTGTAAATAATATAAATGAAAACACAACTGTCAACACTTGTTAACAGTTTTAACTAGAACTGCCACTATCATGGCGTGAATACCCCCCGCATACCACTTTGTTAGAATCAACAGTGGCCATTTAGAGCTCAAGGACAACCTCCCTGCCAATTCTGAGGTTACTAAGCCAGTGCATTGCTAAGTTATGTATTCTACATGCTTCAAATGTGAAAATGTCAAAATCAATACATTGCGGACAGGACATTCTTTAGCAATTGAAAAGAAAAGCTTTTTTTTGTCAAGGTCCCTGTGATCTTTACCTTTGACCCAGTGACCTCAAAATCAATAGGGGTCACCTTATAGTCATGATCAACATCCATGTCAAATATGAAGACTGTGTGTCACAGGAATCTTAAGATAATGGGCGGACAAACTTTTTGAAGTCAAAGTCCTTATGACCTTGACCTTTGATCCAGTGACCTCAAAATCGATAGGGGTCATCTTCTAATCATGACTAACCTTCATGACAAATATGAAGACTGTGGGGTATAGGAATCTTAAATTATTGGGCGGACAAGCTTTTTGAAGTCGAGGTCCCTGTGACCTTGACCTTTGAGCTGGTGACCTCAAAATCAATAGGGGTCATCTACTAATCATGACTAACCTCCATGACAAATATGAAGATTGTGGGTTAAGGAATCTAAAGTTATTGGGCGGACATGCTTTTTGAAGTCAAGGCCCCTGTGACCTTGACCTTTGACCTGGTGACCTCTAAGTTAATAGGGGTCATCTATTTATCATGACTAGCCTCCATGCCAAACATGAAGACTGTGGGTCAAAGGAATCTAAAGTTATTGGTCGGACAAGCTTTGTGAAGTCAAGGCCCCTGTGACCTTGACCTTTGACCTGGTGACCTCAAAGTCAATAGGGGTCATCTTCTAATCATGACTAACGTCAATGCCAAATATGAAGACTGTGGGTCAAAGGAATCTTAAGTTATTGGATGGACAAGCTTTTTGAAGTCAAGGCCCCTCTGACCTTCCCCTTTGACCTGGTGACCTCAAAATCAATAGGGGTCATCTACTAATCACGACTTACCTCCATGCCAAATATGACGAGTGTAAGTCAAAGCACTCCTAAGTTATTGGGCGGACAAGCTTTTTGAAGTCAAGGCCCCTGTGACCTTGACCTTTGACCTAGTGACCTCAAAATCAATAGGGTTGTCTACTTATCATGACTAACCTCTATGCCAAATATGAAGACTAAGGGTCAAAGGAATCTAAAGTCATTAGGCGGACAAGAAAAAACAGACGGACGGCCGGCCGGACGGACAACAAGCTGATTCCAGTATACCCCCTTACAACTTTGTTGTGCGGGGGTATAATGATATAAATGAGAACACAACTGCCAACACTTGTAAATAGTGAAGAAAATATAACTGCGAACACAACTGCCAACACTGGCAAATAGTGTAAATAATACAATGAGAACACAACTGCCAACACTTGTAAATAGTGAAAATAATATAACTAAGAAGACAACTGCCAACACTTCTGAATGGTGTAAATAATATAAATGAGAACACAACTGCCAACACTTGTAGTGTAAATAATATAAATGAGAACACAACTGCCAACACTTGTTAATTTTGTAAATAATATAAATAAAAACACAACTGTAAACACTTGTAAATAGTGTAAACAATATAAATGAGAACACAGTTGCCAACACTTGTAAAAACTGTAAATAATAAAGATGAACAAACAACTGTCAACACTTGTAAATAGTGTAAACAATATATATGAGAACACAACTGCCAACATTTGTAAATAATGAAAATAACATAACTGAGAACACAACCGCAGACACTTGTAAATAATTCTAAAAATATGAATGAGAACAAAACTGCCAACACTTGTAAATAGTGTAAATAATATAAATGAGAACACAACTGCCATCACTTGTAAATAGTGTAAAAAATTGAATGAGAACACAACTGACAAGAATTGTAAATAGTGTGAAAAATATAAATGAGAAAAAAACTGCCAACACTAGTAAATAGTGTAAATAATATGAATGAGAAAACAACTGAGAACACAACTGACAACACTTCTAAACAATGAAAATAAAATAACTGAGAACACAACTGCAGACACTTGTAAATAGTGTAAAAAATATTAACGAGAACACAACTGACAACACTTTTAAATAGTGTAACAAATATAAATAAGAACACAACTGCCAACACTTCTAAATAATGAAAATAACATAACTGAGAACACAACTGCAGACACTTGTAAATAGTGTAAAAAAATATTAATGAGTACACAACTGACAACACTTGTAAATAATGTAACAAATATAAATGAGAACACAACTGCCAACACATGTAAATAGTGTAATTAGTATAATGAGAACACAACTGCCAACACTTGTAAATAGTGTAAATAATATAAATAACAAGAACTGTCGGAGGACAGTAACGCTCGACTATTCGAAAATTTGTCACAAGGGTGTTTCATTGAGTATAATAATGCTTACCTTTATGAATACAAAAAATTGTCCGAAAAGGTACAAACCCTTCAAGTTTCAATACATTCAATTCAGTAGTTATGGAGATACAAGCTTACACACAAAAACTTAACCAAGAATTTCTAAGTCGAAAAAGGGGCATTATTATGTAAAAAAGCAAATCAGAGTTATGGGACTTGTGCCATTCATCTAAGATAATCACAGAAAACAAGTGTGTGAAGTTTCAATCCATTCCCTTCAGTAGTTATGGAGATACCAGCTTACACGCAAAAACTTAACCAAGAATTTCTAAGTCGAAAAAGGGGCATTATTATGTAAAAAAGCAAATCAGAGTTATGGGACTTGTGCCAATCATCTTAGATAATCACAGAGAACAAGTGTGTGAAGTTTCAATCCATTGCCTTCAGTAGTTATGGAGATACCAGCTTACACGCAAAAACTTAACCAAGAATTTCTAAGTCGAAAAAGGGGCATAATTATGTAAAAAGGCAAATCAGAGTTATGGGACTTGTACCAATCATCTTAGATAATCACAGAGAACAAGTGTGTGAAGTTTCAATCCATTCCCATCAGTAGTTATGGAGATACCAGCTTACATGCAAAAACTTAACCAAGAATTTCTAAGTCGAAAAAGGGGCATAATTATGTAAAAAGGCAAATCAGAGTTATGGGACTTGTACCAATCATCTTAGATAATCACAGAGAACAAGTGTGTGAAGTTTCAATCCATTCCCATCAGTAGTTATGGAGATACCAGCTTACACGCAAAAACTTAACCAAGAATTTCTTAGTCGAAAAAGGAGCATAATTATGTAAAAAAGCAAATCAGAGTTATGGGACTTGTACCAATCATCTTAGATAATCACAGAGAACAAGTGTGTGAAGTTTCAATCCATTCCCTTCAGTAGTTATGGAGATACCAGCTTACATACAAAAACTTATCCAAGAATTTCTAAGTCGAAAAAGGGGCATAATTATGTAAAAAAGCAAATCAGAGTCATGGGACTTGTGCCAATCATCTTAGATAATCACAGAGAACAAGTGTGTGAAGTTTCAATCCATTCCCTTCAGTGGTTATAGAGATACCAGCTTACATACAAAAACTTAACCAAGAATTTCTAACTCGAAAAAGGGGCATAATTATGAAAAAAAGCAAATCAGAGGGTTGGGACTTGTGCCAATCATCTTATATAATCACAGAGAACAAGTGTGTGAAGTTTCAATCCATTCCCTTCAGTAGTTATGGAGATACCAGCTTACATACAAAAACTTAACCACAGCGACGCCGACGCCGACAAATGGGTGACTGCATTAGCTGGATTATTCTGCGAATAGTCGAGCTAAAAAACACAACTGTTAACACTTGTAAATAGTGTAAATAATTTAAATGAGAACACAACTGCCAACACTTCTAAATAGAGTAAAATATATAACTGAGAACACAACTGCAAACACTTGTAAATAGTGTAAATAATATAAATGAGAACACAACTGACATCACTGATAAATAGTGTAAAATATATAACTGAAAACACAACTGCCAACACTTGTAAATAGTGTAAATGATATAAATGAGAACACAACTGACAACACTTATAAATAGTGTAAAATATGTAACTGAAAACACAACTGCCAACACTTGTAAATAGTGTAAATAATATAAATGAGAACACAATAATATAATGAAATCACAACTGCCAACACTTGTAAATAGTGTAAATAAAATAAATGAGAACAACTGCCAGCACTTGTAAATAGTGTAAAACATATAAATGAGAACACAACTGACAACACTTGTAAATAGAGTAAAATATATAACTATTAACACAACTGCCAACACTTTTTAAAAGTGTAAAACATTTAAATGAGGACACAACTGACAACACTAGTAAATAGTGAAAATAATGAAATGAACACAACTGCCAACACCGGTAAATAGTGAAAATAATATAAAGAACACAACTGCCAAAATTTGTAAAAAGTGTAAGTAATATAAATGAGAACACAACTGCCAACACTTGTAAATAGTATAAAATATATAACTTAGAACAAAACTGCAAACACTTGTAAAAAGTGTAAAAAATATCAATGAGAACACAACTGCCAACACTTGTAAACAGTGTAAAAAATATAAATGAGAACACAACTGCCAATACTTGCAAATAATGTAAAAAATATAAATGAGAACACAAATGCCACACTTGCAAATAATGTAAAAAATATAAATGAGAACACAACTGCCAACACTTGTAAATTGTGTAAAATATATAATTAAGAACAAACTGCCAACACTTGTAAATAGTCTAAAAAATATCAATGAGAACACAACTGCCAACACTTGTAAATAGAGTAAAAAACATAACTGAGAACACAACTGCCAACGCTTGTAAATAGTATAAAATATATAACTAAGAACACAACTGCCAACACTTGTAAATATAGCAAAAAATATAACTGAGAACACAACTGCCAACACTTGTAAATAGTGTAAATAATATAATTGAGATCACAACTGCCAACACTTGTAAAACGTGTAAAAAATATAACTGAGAACACAACTGCCAACACTTGTAAATGGTGTAAAAAACATCAATGAGAACACAACTGACAACACTTGTAAATAGTGTAAAAAATATAAATGAGAACACAGCTTACAACACTTGTAAAAATATAAATGAGAACACAACTGCCAACACATGTAAATAGTGTTAATAATTTAAATGAGAACCCAACTGCCTTTACAAAACCGCCTCTGTGGTCGAGGGGTTAGAGTCGATGACTTCTAATCCAGTTACCTCTCTGGCGTGGGTTCGATCCCCGGGAGATGCTTTTGTAGTTTAAAGCGGAGGAAGGTAGTGTAGTACTCACTACTGGTGTAACTTTCAAGGAACGATGGTTAGGAAACTGCCCGCCTATATGACTGAAATACTGTTTGAAAAAGGCGTAAAATGAAACAAACAAACAAAACAAACAATCTGCTAACACTTGCAAATAATGTAAAAAGTATCTAAAAGTAAATAGTGTAAAAAATATCAATGAGAACACAACTGACAACACTTGCAAATAGAGTAAAATAATCATATAACTATCAACACAACTGCCAACACTTTTAAAAAGTGTTACACATATTAATGAGAACACAACTGCCAACACTTGTAAATAGTAAAAATAATATAATGAAAACAACTGCCAACACTTGTAAATAGTGTAAATAATATAAATGAGAACACAACTGCCAACACTTGTAAAAAGTGAAAATAATATAATGAACACAACTGCCACCATTTGTAGATAGTGTAAGTAACATAAATGAGAACACAACTGCCAACACTTGAAAATGATGTAAAAAATGTAAAAATATAAATGAGAACACACCTGCCAACACTAATAAACAGTGTAAAAAATATAAATGAGAACACAACTGCCAATACTTGCAAATAATGTAAAAAATATCAATGAGAACACAATTGCTAACACTTGTAAATAGAGTAAAACATAAAATTGAGAACACAACTGCCAACACTTGTTAATAATAAAAGTGGGAACACAACTGCCAACACTTGTAAAAAGTGTAACAAATATAACTGAGAACACAACTGCCAACACTTGTAAATAGTCTAAATAATAAAATTGAGAAAACCAACACTTGTAAATAGTCTAAATAATAAAATTGAGAAAACAACTGCTAACACTTGTAAAAAGAGTAAAATATGTAACTAAGAACACAACTGCCAACACTTATAAATAGTGTAAAAATATAAATGAGAACACTGCTGCCAATACTTGAAAATAATGTAAAAAATATAAAGGAGAACACATCCGCCAACACTTGCAAATATTGTAAAAACTATAAATGAGAACACAACTGCCAACACTTGTAAATAGTGTAAAATATATAACTAAAAACAAACTGTCAACACTTGTAAATAGTGTAAAAATATCAATGTGAACACAACTGCCAACACTTGAAAATAATGTAAAAGATATAAATGAGAACACAACTGCCAACACTTGTAAATAGTGTAAAAAATATAAATGAGAACACAACTGCCAACACTTGTAAATAGTGTAAATAATATAATGAGAACACAACTGCCAACACTTGTAAACAGTGTAAAAAATATTAATGAGAACACAACTGCCAATACTTGCAAATAATGTAAAAAATATAAATGAGAACACAATTGCCAACACTTGTAAATAGAGTAAAATATAAAACTGAGAACACAACTGCCAACACTTGTAAATAATAAAAGTGGGAACACAACTGCCAACACTTGTCAATAGTGTAAAATATATAAATAAAAACAAACTGTCAACACTTGTAAATAGTGTAAAAATATAAATGAGAACACAACTGCCAACACTTGTAAATAGTGTAAATAATATAATTAAGAACACAACAGCCAACACTTGTAAACAGTGCAAAAAATATTAATGAGAACACAACTGCCAACACTTGTAAAAAGTGTAAAAAATATAAATGAGAGCACAACTGCCAACACTTGCAAACAATGTAAAAAATATCAATGAGAACACAACAGTCAACACTTGTAAATAGTGTAAATAATATAGTTGAGAACACAACTGCAAACACTTTTAAATAGAGTAAAATATATAACTGAGAACACAAATGCCAACAGCTTTAAAAAAGTGTAAATAATATTAATGAGATCACAACTGCCAACACTTGTAAATAGTGTAAATAAAATAAGTGAGAACACAACTGCCAACAATTGGAAAAAGTGTAAACAATATAAATGAGAACAAAACTGCCAACACTTGTAAAAGGTGTAAAAATATCAATGAGAACACAACAGCAAACACTTGTAAATAGAGTAAAATATATCAGTGAGAACACAACTGACAACACTTGTAAATAGTGAAAATATATAACTGAGAACAAAACTGCCAACACTTGTAAAAAGTGTAAATAATATAATGAGAACACAACTGACAACACTTGTAAATAGAGTAAAATATATAACTAAGAACACAACTGCCAACACTTGTAAATAATGTAAAACATATAAATGAGAACACAACTCTTTTAAACAGTGTAAAAAATATAAATGAGAACACAACTGCCAATACTTGCAAATAATGTAAAAAATATTAATGAGAACACAACTGCCACAGTTGCAAATAATGTGAAAAACATAAATGAGAACACATCTGCCAACACTTGCAAATAGTGTAAAATATATAACTAAGAACAGAACTGCCAACACTTGTAAATAGTATAAAAAATATCAATGAGAACAAAACTGGCAACACTTGCAAATAATGTAAAAAATATAAATGAGAACACAACTACCAACACTTGCATATAGAGTGAAATATATAACTGACAACACAACTGCCAACACTTGTAAATGGTGTATAAGATATAAATGAGAACACAAACTGCCAACACTTGTAAATAGTGTAAAATATATAAATGAGGTGGGGTCAACAACTGCCGAACACTTGTAAATAGTGTAAATATAATAAAAATGAGGACACAAACTGCCAACACTAGTTTAAATAGTGTTTAATAATTAAATGATAACACAACTGCGCCCAAACTTGTAAATTTAGTGTAAAATAATATAATACAAACTCACAACTGCCAACTTGTAAAAGGTAGTACAAAAAAAACACTAAATAGAAGAACACCAAACTGCCAACACTTGCAAATTAAATACACCACTGTGAAAATAACTTATAAAAACACAACTGCCAACACTTGTAAGATAGTGTAGAAATAATATTAATGAGAATACAACTGAAAACACTTGTTAATAGTGTAAATAATATAAATGAGATTACTTGTAATAGTGTAAATAATATAAATGAAAACACAACTGCCAACACTTGTTAATAGTGTAAATAGTATGAATGAGAATACAACTGTCAACACTTGTAAATAGTGTAAATAATATAAATGAGAACACTTGTAATACTGTAAAAAATATATATGAGAACACAACTGCCAACACTTGTAAACAGTGTAAATAATATAAATGAGAACACAACTGCCAACACTTGTAAATAATACTAATAATATAAATGAGAACACAACTCTCAACACTTGTAAATAGTGTAAAAAATATAAATGAGAACACAACTGTCAACACATGTAAGTAGTGAAAATAACATAACTGAGAACACAGCTGACAGCACTTCTAAGTTAAACACATTTGACTATACTTGTAAATACTTACAACACTTAACAAAGTACTACTAATTAAAGTTGTTCAGTGACTGGTCAACAAAGAGAATATTTTAAATAATCATTTGCTGCACAGCTAAGAAAACTTGAAAATATTTAACATACAAATGTCAAAAGTTAAAGAAAAAACAAAAGAAACAACAACAATGAATATAGCTGACTACAATCGAAAGAAACAGATCAAAACTGAAAAAAAAACTTGTAAATGCACAGAATGAAACTAAATGCAGCTTGTAAATATACAACATATAACTGAAAACACATGTAAATAAAATAGAACACAAATAAGAACACTTGTTGATAAATAGAAAATAACTGAAAACTCCTAACAATAAACAGGACTGAAAACGCCTATAAATAAACAGAGAACACTTATTAGTAAATAGAACACAACTGAAAACAGATTTTTTAATAAAAAAAAAATACCAATTAAAACTCTAGCAAATAAACATAACTCAATTAATAACACTTGTTAATCAACAGGGAACATATGAAAATTCCTGCAAAAACATACTACAACTGGAAACACTTGTAAATAAATATAACTCAACAGAGAACTTTTATTTATAAACTGTCATAATCAGCCTTGAACTGGCAACACTTGTTCATAATCAAAATGGAACTGACAACACTTGTTAAATGATAATCAAAATAGAACTGACAACACTTTTTAATATTCAAAATGGAACTTGTTTATTTGTTTGTTTGTTTGTTTGATTTTACGCCTTTTTCCAACAGTATTTCAGTCATATAGGCGGATAGTTTCCTAACCATTGTTCCTGGAGAGTTACACCAGTACTAGACTACCTTCCTCCGCGCTCAACAAACCAAAGCATCTCCCGGGGATCCAACCCATGCCAGAGAGGTAACTGGATTAGAAGTCATCGACTCCAACCCCTCGACCATGGAGGCGGCTTTGGCAACACTTTTAAATAATCAAATTGGAACTGGCAACACTTAAAAAATCAAAATGGAACTGGCAGCACATGTTCATAATCAAAATAGAACTGACAAAACTTGTTAAATGATAATCAAAAGAAACTGACAACACTTGTTAAATAATAAACAAAATAGAACTGACAACACCTTTCTTATAATCAAAATAGAACTGACAACAATTGTTCAATGATAATTAAAAAAGAACTGACAACACTTGTTAAATGATATTCAAAATAGAACTGACAACACTTGTTAAATGATAACCAAAATAGAACTGGCAACACCTTTCTAATAATCAAAATAGAACTGACAACACTTGTATAATGAGAATCAAAATAGAACTGACAACACTTATTAAATGATAATCAAAATAGAACTGACAACACTTATTAAATGATAATCAAAATAGAACTGACAACACTTGTTAATTGATAATCAAAATAGAACTGACAACACTTGTGACATTATAAAATAAATAGAACTGACAACACCTTTCTAATAAACAAAATAGAACTGACAACACTTGTTAAATGAGAATCAAAATAGAACTGACACACTTGTTAAATGATAATCAAAATGGAACAGGCAGCACTTTTTAATACTTGAATTGGAACTAACAAGATTTTTTAAAATAATGAATATGGAACACAACAAAATTCAAGTGACAACACAGAAAATAAATAGAATGAATCTGACAACACTTGTTAATTAATAAATATAACTTTACTAACATAACTTAATAGTGAAAATGAAACTGGCAACATTTGTGGAAAAAAACAATAACATAACAAAAGTGAATGATAAATGAATTTAATGGTATAAATCTTATAACAGTAAAAATAATAATTAAAATATTTTTCTAATATTTCACTACATGTCTTCATTTCTAAAATGTACACATATTCTAAATATTTAATGTACATTTCAATACAACAAAACAACAAGTTCTTATACAAAATAATATAAAAACATCAAAATCAATATTTTAATCAATGATTGAAAGTAAACATAAACTCTATATTGCAAGTTCTATTAATTATCTTATTTCATATTTTCTTGAGAGAGTGGAGGGGGGTTGAATAACACAAACACTACACAGGTAATATGGCAACGTACCTGATAGAAGCACAGATTTTTTGTCTGTTTAACTGGGTTTCACATCACACCGGCACAGCTTTACTGGTGGAGGCATGAACAGACACCTGAATAGAACCACCAACATTCCATGAGCTAGCTGGATAGCTTCCTTACATGAAAGAATCAAAGGCCCTGTCGGGATTCAACCCACAACGGTGAGGGGCAAGTGATTTGAAGTTAACAACCTTAACCACTCTGTCACGGACACTCCATATGTATAAGATAGCTGTACTTCACTGACATGGTGAGTGGCAAGTTGTTTGAAGTCAAATGCCACAGATATAACCGTTTTTTCGTTTGACAGGGTTTGAATCTACATAGTCAGCAAGTCTTAAATTACTAGTCTTACCCATTAACCATTCAGCCATATCAACACATTTACTAAATTAGCATTGGTATATTGCATTTAATTGCCTTGCCAATAACTAAAATGTTAATCTACAAGTTTAAATAAACAATAAATTTAGATCAATCGAAATAACCTTAAAGTAGAAACTATTTCTACAAAGAAAGCCATTTTAAAACTTAAGAAATTTTAGAAAATTGGTATAAATCTGTACATACTGCTTTAAAGCCTTTGCAATTTCATATTTGCCAAAATTTTCTAAAAGGCATTTATGTTCAGTGCTAAGGGAAGAAGGGCAATTAAAGTTTTCAAATGTATCTGCATAAGTTGTGTCCCTTTGCTAGAAAATATTTCAATAGAAAAGACAGTAACTTTCTAAAAGAATACTGTATAAATTTACACAAGGCATTAAATTTATCAATGTACTGCAAAATCATTATTATTCATGAGGAACTAATTTTAGTGGTTTTTGTGGATAGGTCCATCCACAAACTTAAGATTGAACGAAATTTCATTTCACCTGCTGTAAGATTATTTTGCATCACATTATTTACATTTTACCTTTTAGAAAAATAAACAGTCCCACGAAAATGTTTTTTGTTTTTTTTATGACAAAACCACAAAATTTCATGCCCACAAAATTAAGTGAATTCACAGTAATTTGGCATAGTAATAGCATTGATTTACAATTTTATAACTTCGCTTTTCCATCAATCAGCTAACAATTGTATACCAATAAAAGACCACTTACCTAGTTGCTTGTCCTATTATATCATGTCCCAGTTTTAAATCATGTAAACATCTAAGAGTCAATATTTACTGCTGATCTAGCATTTTTCTTAAAACACACACTTAACCTTCCTATGATAACATTCTCTTACATGTATACAATGAGAATTAACAATTTTCTTGTTTATGTTGCTTATAACATCAACTTGAACACATTTTTGGTCATATCACCGAAACCGGTCCACCTTATCAACTTTTGTCCAAAAACAACCATTAAATATAAACTTCTCCGCAACATTTCATAGTGAGAAGTAAGAGACAAATGTCTATTTAAAAGACTCAATGTCAGAGACCAATTGTCACACAGAAATTTCGCCTCGCTTGAAAATCGAAACTGCGATTCCTGGAAAGCAAATCTGATCCTCTATGCAGGTGAATGGCTATTTTTCTTGGAAGAAAGAAGCAATACTCCTGCATGGTTTGGAAATATTTGGCATTGCTGTTTTACGTCGCTTTGCTGATTTTGCTGACCCTGGTGTTTCAGCAGCCCTGTTCCTGAAAATAATAAAGATATTTGTAGGAAAAAAAAGCAGACATGTATTATGATTCAGTACAGAAATTGTTGATAAAAAAACAACAGCAGAAAAAAATGCTAAAAGAAGTAAATAAATACAAAGATGTCTATATTTACTAAGTTTTGCTTGTTTGACTTTTCACATATTTCAGTCGTATCTCAGCAGTCGATCTACCTTACTCAGGCTTCCCTTGATACCTAACCAGTAATTACAAATTGATCCACAAGTGACCAGGTGCTAATCCGACATGATTTTTAAAGCAGCTGTGATTTTTTAAAATCAGCTGTGCTAGACTGTTAGAGTTAATGTCTGAGATAAATTGTCATGCTTGCCTGGAGTATGAACCAGCAATCCTTGGTTAAAAACCGATGCTCTTCCTTTTAAGGTATGTGTAGGTCGGCTTATATTAAGTACTGTACTTTGATATTTTCATTAAATATATACCTGCTAAAGTTATGTCGTGGATACCTTAAATTGAATATGGAACGGTCAATTTAAAGTTTAAGAGTTTATAATATCAAAATACAAAAAATTTGAGCTTCTAACAGTATAAAGCTTGGTCACTGCAGACTGGCCTGATTCTCTGGTGGAGGCAAAAACCAATCAATACTGGTTCCAGCAGGTTAAAAATTCAAATAACTGTGATTTACCTTTTCAAGGATCCACTATCTTTACTTTTCTGCTCCTTAAGTATTTCTGATATAGCTCTGCGACTAAGGCACATGTCTACATGACTGTTAAACTCAGTCAAGTCAGCTGATCTCTGTTCTATGTTACATATAGGACAAACCAGTAATGACCCCTCTTTTTCCTCGTCATCATCTAAAATACACATTCAAGAGTTTAAAGTTATTGATTTTTGCTTAAATGGATTTATCACATACCCATGCCGATTATGTGACTCAGTAAAAATGGCATTGCACAACCGTGCATATTTTTTAACATGATGTTATCTGAGTTATATAAACATAGTGTAAAGATGCACCAGAGGCTTGTGTAATATAATTTCATTCAACTTGTTCAATTAATTCAGTATTGCACCTACACTTATTCAATATCCTCTATATATTGTACAATAATCAACTAAGTATTATTAATTATGGAAAAATCAACAGATAAAAGATTTAACAAAAACCTCATAGACATAATCCTGACTCAGTAAATGTGGGTCATTCAAAGCTTAACATTAATGGTAAACTTGGTAAAAATATATATCGATATTAACAGGGCTGGGAATCAAAACTGCGTTGTATCCTACAAAATGTAAACAAACGCCGCCATCTTGGAACGAAAAACGTATGTTTTTGTCTATAACTCTTTTTGTTGGAAATGACTGAAAAACAGATATATGTATTAACACGCTACACTATTTTCCGCTTCGTTCGGTATATGTTGCTTGCACAACTATTTTGTAAAACAAAAGTTATAGCGAACTTGCAACTCGAAGCGGAGCAGAATTTTTATGAAAACGTGTGGATACGACGCACTTCATATTGCTTTATCTATCATTTTTTCCTTCAAATAAATTTAATACTCGTTTCAGAGTTTACCATTAACTTCGAAATATAATTTTGCATCATTTTCTAAAATTTCATTAAAAAGAGATGTTTATTTTCTAAGAAAATAATGATTTTTACGAAATGATACGACGCAGTTGAAAATAAAATATGATAAGACGCAGTTGTATTTTTTTGGCAGTCTTTTCAACAGGGATAATTTTGGCAATATATGTATATTTTATGGAATAATCACTTGCGCTAGATAAAAAACCCAGATTATTTGCGGTGTATAGCGATATTCTGTTGCTTTTGATTATTTAGAATACATTTTGTCATGTTCAATATAACATTAAATTCGAAAGTTTACATTGCGGAAGCTACTTTACAGTTAAACATGAACATGCTACTTAATTTATCATAATTTTTTTAAATAATTTCTTATATTTTCCTGTATGTTCAATATTATCCCTATTTTTTGGCAAAAAATAATAAAGTCTATGAACCTGAATTTATTTTTGCTTGCTACACTCTAAGTAAACTGTGGATCTGCATGTTTTGGGTAATGACTGTTTTTTTTAGGTTTGTTGTCAAACTTTCACTCTACACATTAGCTTTACTGGGGGCGAAGACCTTAGGTGCGCCTTTGTGTATTATTTCAGGCAAAATGTTGCACCTGCAGAGAACCATCGACATTTTGAAACTAGCTTGATAGGTTTCCACACGAAAGAATCAAAAGTCCCTGGTGGTTTTTGAATTCATAGCAGTTCAGTTCAAGTGATTTGAATTCAGTAAACATAAACAGCTCTGCTTCGGTCGAACACCTGTCTGATTTTTTTCAACAATTTGTTAACGTCAGCTGTACAAATAAGCAGTTTTAGTGTGTTTTTTTATTAACTTCGGGCGTGTAATTTTAAGATTATAAATATTTGAATTAATTATAAAGACAATAACATTTAACTTTCTTATTGAAATGAAATATTTCCTTAATCTCTAAGATTATTTTTACTTTGATATGTCGGTGCAAATAGAAGAGAAATTTTCAATGTAAACAGGGGGTAATCCTCTTTGAAGTCATTTTCTGAAAAAGTTTGTTTAATTTTTCAGGCAATTCATTTTCAAATAAAAATCACACTTAAGTTTGAAGGTATGTTTAGATGGCATGTCTCTAGTCTGTGAAAAATTCGATGCGATAATCTGACCTAAATTTTCTCTTCAATATATTGAAAACTTCTTCAATACTATTGAAACATCCTGTCGTACATATCTGTGTGCAAAGCTAAAAATACCTTTGCAAAACGGACACCTTCTTAACAAAATAATTTGTAGTTTTATCATTTGTAACTCGATTTTGAAAATTTGAATTTTTTTACTGAGAAGAATAATACTTTAGTGCAAAAAATAGAAAACACATTTCGTAGACCTGTTCTCATCGGCGATAAAGAAATGCAATATGACAAAATCGGCTGTAAAGTTCCGCGGCGCTGAACATAAAATGACTGAACGAAACGCATACCCTATTTGTAAAAATATATCGTAGCTTAACCATTTATAATATAATTTTAAAAATTAAATGTTCAGTTTCAAATAATAAAGCTCATCTGTTCTCACAGAATACAATAAATTCGGCACGTAAAAGACATAATAACGGAATTGACGGACATTTTTGCTAATTATAAGTAACAAAGGTAGGCATGCAATTTGTGCATACTTCTCTTCAGATAGCAAGAGGCCTTTACAAAATTTGTAATTCTTTATTTTTCTATTTCAAAAAAAACACAAACAAACAAAGGTCATTCCTGATTGATACAGGGTCCAGGAGAGGTTACCCTGGAATGTTGAATTTTGTATCAAAATTCTGTAAATGAAAAAAGTAACCACCCCAATTTCGAACTCACGGGAACAAGTTTATAAGCATGCTATGGCAACACTAGAACACGTTGTCATATGGGTGTGCGATCACGTGCTTCAATGTATATTGCATTTGGTACAGCTTTTCGGAATTTGTAGATGCTTATGACAGGAACTAAAAATGCGACCGAAAAATGAAGCCTTAATAGAATTTTTATTGCATTTTCCATTTTCGTGGAACCAATGAGTGACCTCTGCTTTTGACTTAAGTTGTAAACAAGAAATGTTGTTGGACGTTATTATAATTTAATATGCAGGCTGCAATGAAAATACAACTGCGTTGTATCATAGTTTATTTTCAACTGCGTCGTATCATTTCGTAAAAATCATTATTTTCTTGGAAAATAAACATCTCTGTTTAATGAAATTTTAGTGAATGGTGCAAAATCATATTTTGAAGTTTATGGTGAACTCTGAAACGAGTATACAATTGATTTGAAGGAAAAAACGATAGATAAAGCAATATGAACTGCGTCGTATCCACACATATTCATAAAAATTCTGCTCCGCTTCGAGTTGCAAGTTCGCTATAACATATGTTTTACAAAATAGTTGTGCAAGCAACATATACCGAACGAAGCGGAAAATAGTGTAGCGTGTTAATACATATATCTGTTTTTCAGTCATTTCCAACAAAAATAGTTGTAATCAAAAACATACGTTTTTCGTTCAAGATGGCGGCGTTTATTTACATTTTGTAGGATACGACGCAGTTTTGATTCCCAGCCCTGATTAAGCAAAACATGTTTATCAATATTAAGCGTAACAATTGTTATTCAATATAAAGCACAAAATGTTTATATACCACTCTATTGTTGTGCACTCAAAAGCTCAGCAGTAGGGATAAAACTTTGTTTGTACCTTATATAGGCAATTTTTTGTACCAAATATTTAAGCTCAAGCCCTTCCATGCTGGATTTAAGAAACATTTTTTCTTTCAGTAGCCATGGCACCCAGCATTCGGCATGGAATATTAAATTCTTTGAAACAACTTTGGAAGAGCTTCATGCAAGGAAAATTCCCATCCAGTTAAAGCAACATTGGCCTTGAAGCTTTATAAGATGTTGTTTAAAACCAATTGTTAAGGATGCATGACACGCATGAATTACACAGCACAACCACTCCTACATTAGCTCACCATGAGCACTTCATGCACATTTACTGCTCAGGTGAGTTTTTATAAATCTTACCTGAATCATCCATGGTACTGTTTTCATTTAGCTCTTCGATTTCATCAGACACTTGTAGCAGATTTTTCCTGACCCAAGCATCTGACCTAGCCATCTCATATCTTTCATCTGACTGCTGACTTGTACCAGCACAAACCCTTTCTGGTTCAAAACATTGTTCCTTACTATTGTTTACTATCACTTTAGGACTTATAGGAATTGCATGTGTTGATTCTAAATCTACCATTTTTTGGTCATCTATACTTTTCATTTCATTTGTTTCAGAACTTTTAGTCTGTATATTTTTTGTGAAATCAAACTCATTTTCTTCAGTTCTATAAATATGAGTACTTTTATTATATGTTCCAATTTCTTCACCTCCTGATAATTTATCATTCACTGTTACATTATTTTCATAATCTCTGTGTTCACTTTCTGATTTGGTTTTCATGCTAGTATTTGTTATACGAGTTCTTTCAGTAACCGTTTCACTTTCATTTATGTGTTCTGAAGCAGCTTCTTTATTAACACTGACTCTTTCACTTTTAACATCATACGTTTTACATTCTTTATTTAATTCACCTACAGGATTAACAACAACTGACCTTAAAAGTCCACTTGAACAATCAATTACATTCATTTCTTTGTCTTTGAGACTAAATTGCTGAACTTGTTCATCAACTGTAATTGTATCTACATGTCTGGTATTAGTAAAACTATCAATATTTTCATGATTTTCAGTAGTTGATGTAACGTCATCCTTGCATTTGATGACAGTTTCAATATCTCCTTTTTGTACTGGCAAGTCTGTAACTTCTCTTTCAGTCTCTGCTTCCTCTAAAGAACTGATATGTTTTTCTTCTGTTTCAGTTTTATCAGCTTCAACTTCTTTTTCTGGTAAACCAGTTGATTTATCAAATTTGATAATTTCACATATATCTGCATTGACTTTGTTTCTATTAGATCTTGCCATTGTTTCATCTTCACTTTTTGGTTCATCAGATTGTTTTATCACAGTTTTGTCTTCACCAACACTTTTAGTTCTATTTACACCACTTTCAATTCTGTCATCACCATTTTTTAATTCATAAGATTCACCTTTTATCACAGTTTTGTCATCATCAATATCTTGTTTTCTACTTACATCACTCTCAAGACAATTATCAACATGTTCATTGAAGATGTTTAAACTTTCACATAGAATTTTAAGTGAACATACTGGACATTCATAGGTAACCGCTGTATCTTTCCCTCTCCTTCCTTTTCTTTTCTTTTGTTTAGTTTGTGAAACTGGCGTCCTTTTGACACCACTTCTAGTTTTTCTAACATTTGGTGAATAAAGATTTGAAGTACCTTCTTCCTGAGATGCACCATTTTCTGACATCACATTTTTTTCTTTTAGTACTTTACACAAGTCAGGACCATCTTGTAAATCTTTCTCCAGATCACCTCTATAATCACTATATTGTTCACTTGTATCTGTATTTACTGAGACAGGTTCTTCAGTTAAAGCTTTGGTCTCCTTAGAGACATATTCAACCACATCTTCAACACCATTACTATCATTTACAATACCAACATGGACATTTTTCTCAGAAGCATTTTCAATCGGTTCCTTTGATTCATCTACACTTTTAGTATCATTTACAACACCAACATTAAAATTTCCACTAGCTTTTGCAAGCTGATTAGTTTCATTATAATCTTCCATACCACTCATAAAACTGCTCTTTGCTTTGTCAACATCTGTATTTCTTTCATTATCATTCATTTTATCGGAAAAAGTTCCAAACATATTATTTGTATGACTCAAATGTAACTTTTCCTTTGTCTCCCTATTAACATCAGTATTATCCGAAAGTGTATCTATTGAACTTACGGACTGTAATCCATCAATAGCAAGATCTGGTGCTTTAACAACACCAATATCTTTTACACTAAATTTGCCGTCATTTGTATCCAGTTTTTCAGCAGGTTTTGAAAGCCGTTTGAAAGCTCCAATGATAGTGTTCTGCTTCTTCCCTCGACACAAACTCTCATGCAGTAAATTTGACATCCTGACACCTTGAAAAATTGACAGATATTGAGTTTATAATGGCCACATTAAATTCCAATGAAGAAAGAATCTTGGTGTTCATATATCAAAAATAATTTAAATTTAAAATGGCCAATTCAGTAGCATATGAATTCCCATCAAGATACATTCTTCACATTTATTACATAGGATAAATTAATCATGAGAATTTCAACACTTCTCTCTTTCCGGATAAAGAATGTTGAAATTACTATTCCAACATGATATCAGAATAAGCAGTGAGAGACAAATGACCATTAGGCTCAATGTCCAAGATAGATTGTCGGAGAGAAATTTCGCCTCACAAAAAATTCAACCGTTCACCCCTAGATTACACATCCTATGCTCTCTATATTGAGCTAAGTGACTACTAAATAAACTTGACCCCTGCTAATCAAACAAGACTTACCCATAAGCCTTAGCCTCAAAGGTTGTGGAGAGCAGTTCTGGATCTCAGTTTTCAATAGTTCGATGGCTGAGTATAATATATCTTTATAGTCATTGGTGTAGTCTCGAACTGTGTGTGCACGAGTCCGTACTTCAAACTTCACTGTCTTTATCTTGATTGACACTGTTTTACCCTGTGTAAGATTGATACAAAAAGTTACACTGTTATAGTGTATACTGGTTTCAAGATTATTGATTGCAATGTAATTAAAGGGACTGCACTGAAGTTTTTTGGCATGATGGGTTAGGAAATATTTTTTTCAAGATTTGTGTACCATTTGTTACATATCGTGAATAGTGTGCCTATGGGGCAAAGACGCACACAAAAAGTCAACTTTCAATTTTCAGGCACATACTGGCACCTGAGTAGAACCACTGACGTTGTGTAAGCTAGCTAGGTAGCTGTCACATATAGAAATATTTTATAAAAGACAAGCTTAAAACATAAGACATCAACCTTTAATCGTTCAGATTTGAGATCTTCAGATAGACTCTCGCACAGTTCCTCACATTTCTGATTCAAATCAGCTGGCCTGTTTATCTCTGAAAATGTTCTGAAATACAAAATATATAATGTAATATTCCTCCTCTTTAATATTTCTCCAAAATTTACAATGTATCTACAGTAAGTTTGACAGAATTTAAACTTTTATTTTAAAGGGTGCTGAATCAACAAGAATGCTCAGAAAAATGAGAACAAAATATTTTTTGGTACATATCGGAAGGGAAACAACACACAGCGCCTCACAAGAAATCTTATCTTCTCACTAACATTTTGATTTTGATCTAATTTGAGGCCATCATAACAATTCTGTTTTGCACAGTCGTATTTCTGACTATTCTTTACATTTTCCACAAATGTGATAATGTCCAAAGTTGATCTGAAACTCTTAAAGATATACTATGCTCATCCTTGAGTAAAATATTTCAATCACAGAAATTTATTTATGTATATAAAATTCTTACTTAATATGTCTAATTTGTATAAAAGAATGAATAAACTATGTATGGGAAGCTGCGTTCCCTATTATGGGTCCAACAAAGGACCATCTTCTATAAAGTAATTGAATAACTTTCTCACATGACAGAATTTTAAGTTTCAAGTACAGAGTGGTGAGGGGTAGGTGTTTTGATGTCAGTTACCTTAACAGCTTGGCCAAGGATGTCCCACTTAATCTAAAGAAATGGGAAACGAAAAAAATACCAAATTTTAAGGAGCTATCAAAAGATTTATTAAAGCATTGTTGTTGTTTTTTTTTTTCAGAAACCTTTTCCTATTGCCATCTGAACATTTTACTATCAAATATCTTAATGTAACTTTTACAATTGTTTTTCCTCTAAGCGAGCCAAATTTCTTACTCCTTTACAAGTTTTATCATACTGTACTATATATTTGTTCTTACCGTTCTGTACTCATGCTTTTCCTTTCACTGTCCCTGAAAATAAAAATATACAATTACAAATGAGTTTATTATTCCTGTACAGTTTGGAAAGTTTGGTAAAAATTGCACCATTAATTTTTAAAGAGCAGTCCGGACAAAATTGTGACAAATGGACGTGCAACAGAATTGGATAAAGGGTAGTTTCTATTTTTATTTTCTTTTGTTTAATAGAGGGCCAATGGCCTCTTACTCTATTGTTTTGGAATTAACTCTATTGTAGTCTTGTTCAATAAAGTCAAATGGCCCCCTAGTGCCGACAAAGGATGGACTAGTGACCCCTATAATTCACCACTTAGCACTCTGTAGCAGACGACACAAAAATATTAGCATTTTGAGACTAAATGTACCTTTTACATACCTCTCAACAGTAGTTGATCCGATACCAAGACATATTCTCATAAAATAGTTGAAAGATATCTGTGAGTAGAGATGATATAATAACCCTCGTTTCTCGTACAGGTCAGTACACGTATACACTCCAACTGCATTTAACATGGCCTCACTTACTTTGCCAATACCACTGACCTAAAGATAAAGTATCAGTAAGTCATATAATGTTACATTAAAAATAGACCTATAGACCTATACCTGTGACCTGAAGATAAAGTATCGAGAAGTCTTGTAATACAAGAGCTGTCGGAAGAACAGAGTGCTTGACTATTCACAGTGCAAGAGCCTGGATAATGAAGGATTTTCTAAGTTCCAAAAGGGCCAGTATTCTGTCAAAATTCATGTTAAAATTATGGGCTTTGGACACTGACCATCTTTTATGCTCTCAAATAAGTGTGTGAAGTTTCAACCTATTCATTCCTTTAGTAGTTTTAGAGATTATAACTGTACAAAAAACTTTATCAAGTGTTACAAGCCAGGCGTAACGAGAAAGAAAAGCCAGCAACAAACTTGTAACAATAACAAATTTATTACAGAAAAATTAATAAAGAAAATCAAAATAACAAATTTTGTGTACAAATACCTGAAGTCCAAATAAAAATTACAAATGTCTAGTCTGATCCTGGAATGATCCTTTTTCAATAGCACAGTTAAATCCAAGTTAAATCCAAGAACACTTTAGAATAAATTCCCACAATAAAATCCACAAGAATAATTAATAATCCAAGCTCCAATAAATCACTTAATTTCCAAGTTGAATAATACTCCAAATATATTGATGACTTAAAAGATCACTGATGACTAAAAAGGTAAGAGTAATGAAAAATGTCTCCTTATATATATTAACTAAGAAGTTTCTAGAATAGTCTTCCATTTACTACAGTAATCATAATCTAGCAACTTCACCAATAAAGATCATTCCAGAAATTTCTATCTAAATATAATGCATGAGTTTTCTACAACAGTTAAGAACGTTCTAGTACATACATGTAGTTTATGTTCTAAAAATAGAACAATGATAATATTGGAAATACCAACTGGTCAGATACAAACTATATACATGTAATATGTTGCATACATAACACAAGTGTGACGCCGACTCCTGGGTGAGTACAAAAGCTCATCCTATTCTTCGATTAGTCGAGTTAACAAAATTAAAGCTTTACCAATACCAAAGATAAAGTAATGGTAAGTCTTGTAAATTAAAACATTAAAACTTTACCACTACCCTGAAGAACCATTTATCATATACATATAGCATACCTTTCTGGTCGGCAGATTTTTGATAAACTCCATCACAGTTTCTCTATTAGGTTCTATCTTGTACTGGCCATTTGGTTTGTTTTTATCCGAGCAAACCTTTGCCAGCATCATGTTCGGTGCAATCCCTGAAACAGACATTTTTACCACTTTTAATAAAACAAAATTTGTACTTTGCATACTTCATCAATGTTAACATACATGTATAAAATGTAGTTAAAGGAACTCCACTGAGGTCCAAAGGCATAAAATCAGAAAATTTGAAAATCTAACAAACATCAAGTTAAACACTTAAAATGGAAAAATCTGCTAAAGGATAACAAAGAAATACATTCAGAATTAAATTGAAAATTGATTTTTATGCTTCTTTATTATTAGCCAAATTTGAGAGAAAAAATAACCAGAAAATTTGAACACAAAATAAACATATTGGATATGACCTAAATCAATTTGTACACAAATAGCGGAAAATTATTTTCAGTCCCGTCATGTAAAAAAACCTCAGTGGAGTCCCTTTAAATAGTAAAACGTGCGACTTGCAAAAACAGTAAATAAGCTTGTATGTAAGTAAAGAATCTGATTCAAAAGAATTAGACTTAACGACAATTGATAAAATAACTGGTAGGTTAAATCCAGAGAATAAACAAATAATTCTAAGTTTATACGAGGGTTGTCCAAAAGTCCGTGACGAATTTTATAGATGGTTCATTTTTAACGCCAATACTAGTAGATAATAATTCACACACATTACTGTTTAGGTCATTATTTAACATTATAACAAATCATTTACAAAAAAATTACTCTAGTTACTTAGACATTTTCAGTATTAACGACATTGGATTGAGTTACCGGCACACGTCAAATAATTTGTATTTTGATAGAATAGGCTAAAATTAATAACGTATATCTGATGATGTGTCTGCACAATGCCAAGTTGGCTTCCTCTGCTGCTACGTTTACATCATCTTAGAAAAAATTAGTTGGATAACGTAAGAAACGAACAGCCTACGGATAAATGAAAATATCTCATAAAAAAAGAAAAGTGAAAATAGCGACGTTCGAAGAATTTGCGGCGCAGTGAACAGGTCATTCAGGTTTTGTGACTATTTCGAGATGACACATGTTACGATTTTCAACAATAAAAACAAATTGGAACAGCTTAGAAACATATCCTTAGCATTTGTGTACAAAAGGCATGAACGGAATCAGAGTTCTACACTCCAAAAAACGAAAATAAGGAAAGCATGAATAGGAAGACCGATCTTCGTCGCTTATTTCCTGAAGCTAAAAGCAGGTGCAACCTGGCCGGCTGTTTGTGTGTAGCAAAAATTAATGTATGCCATCCAAACATTCAACAGACTTTAACAACCAATGATATAAGTCTGTTATTGACGATTTATGGGTAAAGCTGCATCATTATTGTGTTGAAAGCAATTGAGAGTATTTGAGAAAGGCGCCTTATATAAATTTAACGCTGTCTTTGAATTTTGACGTGCGCCGCGATTCGGAGAGTTGCCATGGTATTAACGGCATATGTTTGTTGTTTGTTGATATTTTTCTATGTATGTTTGTGAAAATGCTTCAATTATATGGGTTTATAACATATTAAAATATCAAATTCGTATCTATTTTAGATAGCTTTTAAACAATCTTGTCAGATAATATTGGGACAACACTCGTTTCTGAAGGCTTTTTTTTCAATACCAAAATGCTTGGGATTTGACATTTCATCAGTGATGTTCTTTCTAAATAGGGTGTGTAAGAGAGTTGTTCACATAGATAAGTTCTTAGTTTTCACATAGATAAGTTAAGTTCTAAGTATAAAGTTATTGATAAGTTAGTCTTCTTTTTTCCTTTTAATTTTTGGTGGGGTTTTACTTTAATCCAACACTTTTTAGTCTCATTTATTATCATTATAAAGCATAATTTACCTGCGCTGGCTGTAAGAGTTGTCTTCTGCTCAATTCTGGTCCTCAACTCGTTAACAGTATCTTCATCACTCATACCAAACGTCACAAGTCTAAAGGGAGGTAACACTTTCTTACATTTAAGGCACACCACACACTTCCCTTCCTTATCAATATTCGTTGCTTTAGCTGAGTCAGTGTCTTGTTGAACTACTTGAAAATGTTCAGATTTTGTGAAAAACTCATTTAATTTATCAACCGTAATATCTTCCTCGGCATATTCACTTTTAATTTCATTCAAATCACATTTACAATGGGACCTGGAATCTGCATAATCGGAATGTCTGCAAATAAATGTTCTTTCTTTTACTGGCATAGATAGTCGTTTTTTTAAATGCTCGGTCAGGTCCAAATATGCTTCATCTAAAGACATAGGACAAAAGTTTGCATCATATTCTGCGATGATAGATTTTACTTGTTTGCTGACTGACGTGTATTTCTCAAAGTTTAACGGCACTATAACAAGCTCGGGGCACAGTTTTCTGCCTATAAACCCTGGCATGGCAGCTCGAACACCAAACTTCCGTGCATGATAATTTGAAGTTGACTGAAACAAAATAATGTTTAATAAATACATTAATTTACAGCGTACTTTTACATAAGACCAAAAAAAAGAATATCACATGATCTATAAATAAGCATATTTTTGCTTTTAATATGTAACACTGTTTAAGGTAATGAATAGGTTCTTAAATAGTAAGTTAAACAGGACATTTTGTCGTACAAAAATGTTGCCATGTTTGAAACCTACCAGCATGTTGTCACCCCCAACAGCCATTGGTTTATTTTTCAAACTTGGATCATCTCTCATCTCTACTGCAGCGTAGAAAGCATCCATGTCTATGTGAACAATCGTGTGACTTAGATCCCTCTGTTGCTCAAAATCCTCCAATAACTTGTCTGCCTGAAAATATACAAACCTCTGTATAAATAGAGGGTACAAAGCTTCATATATATAGAGGGTACAAAGCTTCGTATAAGTAGAGGGTAGAAAGCTCCATATAAGTAGAGGGTACAAAGCTTCATATAAATAGAGGGTACAAAGCTTCATATATATAGAGGGAACAAACCTCCGTATAAGTAAAGGGTACAAAATTCCATATTAGTAAAGGGTACAAAGCTTCATATATATAGAGGGTAGAAAGCTCCGTATAAGTAGAGGGTAGAAAGCTCCGTATAAGTAGAGGGTCAAAGCTTCATATATATAGAGGGTAGAAAGCTCTGTATCAGTAGAGGGTACAGCGCTCCGTATAAGTAGAGGGTACAAAGCTCCTTATAAATAGAGGGTACAAAGCTCCGTATAAGTAAAGGGTACAAAGCTCTGTATAAGTAGTAGAGGGTACAAACCTCTGTATAAGTAGAGGGTACAAAGCTTCGTATAAGTAGAGGGTACAAAGCTCCGTATAAGTAAAGGGTACAAAGCTCCGTATAGTAGAGGGTACAAAGCTCTGTATAAGTAGAGGGTACAAAGCTTCATATATATTAAGTAGAGGGTACAAAGCTCCGTATAAGTAGAGGGTACAAAGCTCTGTATAAGTAGAGGGTACAAACCTCTGTATAAGTAGAGGGTACAAAGCTCCGTATAAGTAGAGGGTACAAAGCTCTGTATAAGTAGAGGGTACAAAGCTTCATATATATTAAGTAGAGGGTACAAAGCTTCGTATAAGTAGAGGGTACAAAGCTCCGTATAAGTAGAGGGTACAAAGCTCTGTATAAGTAGAGGGTACAAAGCTCCGTATAAGTAGAGGGTACAAAGCTCCAAATATGTAGAATGTACAAACCTCCATATTATTAGAGGATACAAAGCTCCATACAAAAAGAGGGGGTACAAAGCTCAGTATAAGTAGAAGGTACAAAGCTCCAAATATGTTTGTTTGTTTGTTTCATTTTACGCCAGTGATAATAATAACTTTTAAAATATTTACTTCTAAGGGTTCTCTATTTTGGACAAACTAGTAAAAAGTGGTATTCAGTTTCAATAGATTGCATGTTACAAGATTAACAAAGTCATTTAGGGGTATGTTAGTGTATCTTCCCGTTTCTATGGCTAATTGGTGTGCTAAGACTCTAAATTTAGCTAAAGCAATTTCTGAGTATTTTTCTTTGATAGTGTCGAGATATTTTTCTCTTTTGAATTCATGTTTAAAAATTGCATATGTTTTTAATTTAATAGAGGATATTCCAGTTTTTTCTTTAAACACAGGATCTATTTTCATCAAGTGGTACAAAAATCAATATTTTATTAAGTGAAAAAATGATAATTTTCATACCATGAATAAAATAAATCCTGTCTTTAAATTATAGAAAAGACTAGAATTTTGGGTTCATTATATACTTTTTCTTTTTTTTCTAACATTATGATTCGCACAGAACATGTAAATTATTACTTGAAACTTGAATCCTTTTACTATTTCTACTATTTTTTTAAGTTCCATACTATGATGTATCTTTAAATATTTAGGCATCATCTTAAGACTAAAAGTGAATTTTCTTCATTATAATTAATTCATTTTTCCAAATTTATTTTTTAAACATCAATAATTCCAATTTGTTTGTATT
Organism: Ruditapes philippinarum; assembly: GCF_026571515.1. Classification (NCBI taxonomy): domain Eukaryota; kingdom Metazoa; phylum Mollusca; class Bivalvia; order Venerida; family Veneridae; genus Ruditapes; species Ruditapes philippinarum. The sequence continues at coordinate 2,236 of NW_026852563.1, read as the reverse complement.
TTTTATTTGCTATAAACATTCTATAATATTTCAGGCAATAAAAAATGGAAACTGACAAAAAAAGATATAAAAAAATTGACCATCAATAACTCAACAATTAACTCGCTCAGGTAATAACTCAATTAATTACTCAACAATTAAAACTAACACCACTTTAGGAAGTTAAGAATACAAAGTAGATAATTGGTTTAATTAATTAGAGAACAGTAATTAAGGAAGTTAAAATGACCAACTGATAATTGGTCTAATTAATGAGATACAAGGAGTACACATTTCTTATAGAGAAGCAATTAATCATCTAATTAATTGGAAAATTAATTGGCTAAATTAATGAGAGAGCAGTAAGAGGAAGTTAAAATGACATTTAGATAATTAATTAAATTAATGAGAAATTGGAGTAAAATTTAGCAAAAATCAATTAGGAAGTTAAATTTACTATAAAATGACCAGAAATTTGATTTCATACATCATAACATCAAACAATCTTCAATTACCAACAACAGGGTCCAATAAAAGGTACTCTTCTTTTTTTGCTAAAAATACACAATGAAATAAGATAATATAACATTTCAACAAATTTGTTTATTTTAAAAACTTTTAACACAAGATTTTATGTTAAGGAAATTGAGAAATATTCAAAAACACAAAATTTTAATGCAAAGTTCTTAGATTTTAGATTGTTTAATTTTACTGCGCACAAACATAGTGTAGGTCATATAGAGCCAAAACAGGAAAAATGCTTCTGGAAAATCGCTGGTGTTACAAACTTGAAACAACAGAAGGAGTCAAAGGTTATAGAAAAATTTATTTATTTTTACCAGTTATTCTGCTGAATATGTACAATTTTAATATTTAACTTTAGTTTTGTAGCTGAAAAAAGATTAACATCAGACCAAAAAAAATGAATGTTCTTAATGAATAAAATTAACATGCCCAATTCTATTACTTATCAGTGGAGGAAAATAACTTCTCTTGCAGCAAAAAAAGGTGAAAAGCCAAGAAAATGAGAAAGAATAGTTTTTTTCCCTAGAACTTACTTGTGCTAATTTTCATTATATATTAGCACATGTCTGTGCTGGGAAATAACTATTGTTTTGCATCAAAAAAAGTTGAAAAGCCAAGAAAATGAGGAAGAATAGTTTTATTACCTAGAACTTACTTGTGCTAATTTTCATAATATATTAGCACATGTCTGTGCTGGGAAATAACTATTTTATTTCATCAGAAAAAGTTCAAAAGCCAAGAAAATGAGGAAGAATAGTTTTATTACCTAGAACTTACTTGTGCTAATTTACTTTATATATTAGCACATGTCTGTGCTGGGAAATAACTATTGTATTGCAGCAGAAAAGTTCAAAAGCCAAGAAAATGAGGAAGAATAGTTTTATTACCTAGAACTTACTTGTGCTAATTTTCATTCTATATTAGCACATGTCTGTGCTGGGAAATAACTATTGTTTTGCAGCAGAAAAAGTTCAAAAGCCAAGAAAATGAGGAAGAATAGTTTTATTACCTAGAACTTACTTGTGCTAATTTTCATTCTATATTAGCACATGTCTGTGCTGGGAAATAACTATTGTATTGCAGCAGAAAAAGTTGAAAAGCCAAGAAAATTAGGAAGAATAGTTTTATTTCCTAGAACTTACTTGTGCTAATTTCTATTATATATTAGCACATGTCTGTGCTGGGAAATAACTATTTTATTTCATCAGAAAAAGTTGAAAAGCAAAGAAAATAAGGAAGAATAGTTTTATTACCTAGAACTTACTTGTGCTAATTTTCATTCTATATTAGCACATGTCTGTGCTGGGAAATAACTATTGTATTGCAGCAGAAAAAGTTCAAAAGCCAAGAAAATGAGGAAGAATAGTTTTATTACCTAGAACTTACTTGTGCTAATTTTCATTCTATATTAGCACATGTCTGTGCTGGGAAATAACTATTGTATTGCATCAGAAAAAGTTGAAAAGCCAAGAAAATGAGGAAGAATAGTTTTATTACCTAGAACTTACTTGTGCTAATTTTCATTCTATATTAGCACATGTCTGTGCTGGGAAATAACTATTGTATTGCAGCAGAAAAAGTTGAAAAGCCAAGAAAATGAGGAAGAATAGTTTTATTACCTAGAACTTACTTGTGCTAATTTTCATTATATATTAGCACATGTCTGTGCTGGGAAATAACTTTTGTATTGCATCAGAAAAAGTTGAAAAAGCCAAGAACATGAAATTTTTTT